>NC_133576.1:88419157-88444779 GCF_964106895.1 Numenius arquata
GGAGGGGAGAGCTATCCTGCTGCTGCAACTGAGGTTTCCACTGAGTATTCACCAGAAGCATCAGTTACATTACTTTTAGTCTCTATATGTGAACAAATGAACCAGAAGAAAATAAAATAAACGCCACTGAAAAAGTGTTTGAGTTTAAAGAAGATGATTGTTCTGAACCTTGTTTTTTCTTCATATAACTAATGTTTCATAGTTCAGGTTTTTTCTTCACTATTGTGTAGAAAAGAGCAAAGTTTGGCTGAAAAAATATTAAATATCAAAGCCTGTCTTACAACATGAGATGAACTTTTGAATCCAGGTGTCCATTACCCTATTAATGTGCTCAAGTGCCTGCTGTTAAAAGTTCAAAGGCACTGTTGCCCTTACCAATTAAAGTCTAGTGTGCTGGAAAGAGGTGCAGTGGTGGCTAATCTGCTACTGGGAGATGATATCTATTTAATTCATATTTTTACCTCTTTTGCCACAGAACTAGAAGACTTTACTTTGTATAACATTTACTCATTTACTTTCTCTACATGCTGACTTTCACCATTGTAATTTGAAAATTCAACTCCATCAGTATGCTAAGAATGGCATTCAACAATCAAGAGGCATTTCTGCACTCATAATCACTCTGCAGATGTTATATTTTTTTATTTACTGGCACAGGTAGAATAATAAAGGCACTTCTCATTTTGTCCCTAAGTAGATATTCAGTTTTATCAGTATAATCAGTAGACTTAATTGCCATGGAGGAAGAGAATTTTTTTTCAGTAACCGGTTCTTTATTGGCCAGTTAACTAATTCATGATTATCTGTATTTATTCCCTTGTGAAATCAAAAAAGAGATTGGAAGTGAATCAAACTCCCTAAATTTAAATGCCCAATTAAATTAAACATTAGTGTTTTAATTTTTTTTTATTAAAATCGATAAGAAAACACAAGATGTTTTCTTACTCTATTCTTTGCTCTAATTTCCTTCTGAAACAAAACCAATCGACACTCAAGTAACTATGGTTACATGTCGCTCTAAGTAAGTATATCTAGTATGTTTAGTTTATTATAGGTAAATGTTGCTAAACAAAATCTTTTGTGTGGACTTGTTAAACTGGATGATATCCCTTAAATTTCCCTCCTCCCTGCCTAACACAATTAAGGATCTTTTATACAAAGAAAACAAACAATTTTGATTTTCTGTGTCTCTGCTAGAGGCTTCTGGTAATTGTTCAGTACTTTACAATATATAATAGTCTTTAGTTATAAACTGTGACAGGTGAAATAGTATTCTAGATTAAATTGCTATATTAAAATCAAATAACAGTATGCATGTTACATTCAGTTTTGATTCTTTATGCTACATGGTGACTGTTATTGACAGCACAAGTTCTATACGTAGAAAGTTATACTGACATAATAGAGAGTAACATGAAGGCTGTTTGGGTACCATTGACTAATATTCACTACAGGCACTAGATCTGCTAATATAATTCAGTAATACAAGGCTTGTGTTGACCAAATCTACAAACCTTTTAAAAAGTAATTGATTAAATATCTAATCATTATTTAATCAATAATTAAACATTTGAATGTATGTGGTCCTTGGAGGGGTGAATTTTCCTTTTCACTGAGAGTCATTGATCCTGGAGCTGTAGCCTGAAGATCATAGCAGAATAACCGATTCAAGAAATTTAAAATCTTTCAGGATTTTTATTTTAATTATAAATCACTCTTGGTATCTTTTTCAGTATTTCTTCTGTAAATAGTTTTGAGCAATGAAAAAAAAAAAAGAGAAAATCAACTGTGTGCAACAACACTCCAAATAAAGAGCTGTGGAAAGAAGGCTGAGAGAGTTAGCTTAAATCTTTCCATGCAGTATCTCACTGCACAGAGGAGTAAAAAGAGAGCTAAGTAGTCAGAGAAAGCCCTAACAATATTTGTCAGAGGTCTGTCTCGGCTAAGTAGCTATAGATACTACTCAGTTTTAATAACAGGAACTGATAACTTAAATGGTCAAATAGTTTTGGTCTCCAAAAATCATATTGTGATTTATGAAGATCGTCTTGTCTTTGGGGTGTTTTGCCCAAGTTTGGTCTTCATAGAAAACAATAAATAAAAACTAATAAATACAATTCCTAATAAATTAAGATATTTTCTTTGCTATCAATTAGTTACAGTACTAATTTATAAGCATAATTGTGCATAAACAGTCTGTCAAAATCAAAGTTTTATTTTTACAGAAAAAAATGAAGTTGGCAAAAACTAATGAAAATTAAACTAGAAATACATACTCAGAAGGGGGTTAATTGAGTCTGCCGTAATTGTTGCTATGACTTTTATATCGTGTCACAGGTCAGTTAAAATTTAGAAAGAAAAAGAATCAGGCATACAGAAAAAGATGAAAGAATTAGGAATAACTAGATAGGAATAGGATCAAATACTGGCCTTATGCATGGTATTTAATTCTATTGGACTACATATGATAAACCTGGCATTTAACTAGCTGTAGTTATTATGGCATAAGCATATCTTCGCCTATGAATAATTTTTAAGGATTTGCTGTTACACAAACACAAGTGAAACTTCATATTATGGGGGAGTGATGAAATCGAAAGGAAAATGTGTTGATGATTATGGGAGGGTCTGCCTGTGACCTGCCTGTTTCTGTAGGTAGCTGAGCTGGGGAAATGTAGGGAGATGTGGGTGGGTTTCTAAGGTTACAGTTAATCAACATTTTACTGCTTTAGTTATGGTATTAATAGCATTGTGCCTAGCTAGGTGCTTTTGCAACTGCAGCCAAATAATTTGTTCATGTTCAGCATTTTCTGTGAGTTTAAAATTGAGTTTTGGTCAGTCTTGAGTGCATGTTTTGGTTTTGATGGATGTTTTACCTCTTTCTTAAAGCAAAAGAGAAACCCAGCCATTTAAAACAAAATCTGCAGTGTTTGGAATAGTTTTGGGGGCACAGCTACAATAATTCAGTAAATATCCATTTGAAAATAGATGTATACTGAGCAGTGAGTAATGTGACCATTTGAAAAAGGAAACACAAGTAGGTGAGACCAACTCACTGAGTAGGTGAGATATTGTCTAGAGATTTGTTTTTCAGAAGCATATATGATAAAATGATATTAAAGTCTTTCCATTGAGGTTCACATAATTTCATTATGAACTAATATTTTGGTCTTTCCTCTTTACATAAAAAATCCAAAAAGCCAAACAAAACCCCAAACACTTTGATGTGATTTCACAGATATGCATTGGTGTATAATTCAAAACTGCGAGTGAGGCTTACTCTTTTCTTTTTGTAATTGTGAGGAATATATAGAGAGAGATTTAAGAAGAGGGTTTGAGATCAGTTACAAGTATATAGACACTGCAAGCAACAGTTGTCTAGTAAGCTTCAGTTTTTCAGCCTTTTTTTTTTTTGTTATAAAAATATATTAAAGGTTCTTGTATAAAATTGCTCTTTTGCTGAGAAATATGCCAAATTATTTAAACATTTTTTTTCATACTGCTGAGTAGCTTTAAATGTAGGAAATATTCCTATTAAAGTTTGCTATCTCTGTACCAATCAGTAATGATAAATGCCCATAAAAGTATGGTAAAGACCTGTTAAAATACAAAGTGTATTGAAGGTATTTTTGAACAGCACTGAAAATCTTGCAATGAAAAATCATGCTAGTGCCTCAAAAATGAAGTTCAAATAGTAATTTAAAAATGTATTTGAGAGGATACATGCTCAATAAATTACTTCACAGTATATTTTTTTAGATATATCTCAAAATATGGTAGCAAATAGTATTATTCAACATACACTAGGGTACTCTGGTAAGCTTTCACCTAGCTCTCCAAAAGATGTTTAGCCTCCTGTACATCCATGAGGGTGGTCCAGTTTCTAAAGGTTTTTCAAATGGCACTAGACAGCTAATTGAGCTTCTAAGCTAAAAATCTTATAGTTATCAGAATTTGCTTTGGATAACCACATAAAGGCAAGTAGGATTTTAACGTAGAAGACCTTTGTTCTGTTAAATGTAAAGAGAACTTAGGCTGATTAGATCAAATGTAAACATCTAACTATAGACACCCAAATTTAATTTAAATGAATTACACCTAAGTAAACCAAGCTACAGTTGTCACCAACTTTATTTCACTTATTACAGGTACATAATAGGCAGATAAAATCACTGCATAATTTGGGTTGGAAGGACAGGTCATCTGGTTTGGACAGCTCATGGACAACTTATTGCAGGTTGCACAGGGTTGTGTCCAGTTAAATTCTGAATATCTCCAACGATGGACATTCCACAACCTCTCTGTTCCAGTGTTCCAGAGAAGGCACTCTGTTTGACTGCCTTCATTCTTCTTACAATGTAGTTTGAGTATACCATGCTGCAGCTTGTCTTTGTTGCTTTTCAACCTATCATTGTGTACCCCAAGAAGACTCTACCTTTGTTGTGTTATACCTTCACTTTAGGTAGTTGTAGACAACAATAAGATATCCCATCCTTTAGTTTTCTGGTTTTGGCAGACAGCTTTCAGCCTTTTCTTTTGTACTTCAGCCTCCCAGCCACCGTGATGATGTTCCACTGGACTCAGTTCAGTATGGCATTGTCTTTATTATACTAGGGAACCTGATACTAGATGCAGTACCATAGACCCAGCTACACAAGTGCCAAAGAGAAGGGAAGGATCATTTCCCTCCTCCACCTGATGGAAGATGATCTTGGTAATACAGCCAGGATGCTGTTGGCCTGCTTTGCCACAAGGGCACACTGCTGTCTCACATTCAGCTTGACCACCAGAATCTTCCATATAATTTTCTGCAAAACTGCCTTCAACTCAGTCAGTTCCCAAGCTGTACTACTGCATATTGTTATTTAGGTCCAGGTGCGGGGTTTTGCATTTGCTTTTGTTGAATAACATGTGGGTTTTGTCAGCCCTTTCCTACAGTCTGATGAGGAACCTTTGAATAACAGCCTTGCCTTCCAGGGTACCCACTGGTCCCCTGAATTTGGTATCTTCTACAAATTTGCTCAAGGTACAGTCTGTCCCAATATCTAGATGTGTAATAAACCAGTACTGACCTCAACATATACCACCACTAATCAGCCACCAGCTAGACACAGTAATGTTAATCACAACCTTTTGATCTCAGTCATACTGGTACTTTTCCTCTCACCTTATAGCCTACCTATCCAGGATACATATCACTAATTTTGCAAGAAGTATATTAGATGTCAATAGACTTGATGAAAAAGTAAACAGCGACATTGCTCTCCCACCATGCATAAAGCCAGTATTTCATTACAGAATGTGATCACATATGATTGTATCTACATATTGATATGTTCTATATTTGCATAAGAGTATGAAGTTGCCTTGGAATCCATTTATGAGCACATAAAGGACAAGAAGATGTAGAATAGCCAGCAAGGGTTTAATAACATCAAATCATGTTTGAATAATTGTTTTTTTATGATGAAATTACTATATGGATGGTGGAACAGTGGTAGATGTAATATATTTTGACTTTTGGCAGGCTTTTGACGTAATATCCTTCTGAGCTTGAAGTACAGAAATCAATAGGTCCATGTCCAGTTGGCACTGGGAATGAGTGGAGTACTTGGGGGTTGATACTGGGGGACATGTTGTTCAATATCTTTATCAACAACCATGGAGTCAAAATGTACAGTCAGAAAATTTGTAGACGAACCCAATTTGGAGGTAGCACCTAACATACATAGCAGGTATTTAACCAAGAAATACCTTGATAAAATTAAGGACTGGACGGATGGAAATATCTTGAAGTTCCTCAAGGAAAAAAAAACATTTTCTGCATCCTGGGTAGAACAACGCCAGACACCAATGCACGCTAAACAACTGGCTGAATGACAGGCCTGCTGAAAAGGACTTGGGAGTAACAATGAATGGATAAAAAACAACTTCACAAATTAGGCATACTGTGATTCACTGGGACAATTGTACCTGGCCAATCAAGGGAAACTATTTTTCTCCACTCAGTGCTAGCATAGCTGGGACTTTGTACCACTTTTGCTTGCCTCTCCCAGTTCCACAGCAATATAGAAAAAATGAAGGGATTTTGAAAAATGACACATATCCTAGAAGGCTTGTTTAGTATGACAAAGAGAAGGCTAAGAGGTGATGTAAAAGCTGCCTGCAAGTACTTGAAGGGCAGTTACCAAGACACTGCAGTTCACCTCTTCTCATAGTGTTAGGAGATATAACAAGGGGCACTGGCCATGACATGAGTCTGATGAAGTTCAAAGTATTAGGAAAATTTTTTTTACTGAGATGTTGCCAAGGCACTGGAACTTGTTACCCAAATTGGTTGTGACTTCCTCATCCTTGCATATTTTTATGATTTTCAAGACCTAAGACTACAGGGAAATTATGTCTTTAGTCTAGATCTTTTCCTAATTTAGAGAGGGGATGGTTTCCTGCCAATAGGAGTATGTAGATTGCAGCTTTTGATCCTATGATCATGAAGCAAATATTGGAAGAAATTTAGAAATAATATCTAGAATAGAAGCAGAGACTAAGACCTACATTTTTCCTCCTTACTTAATAACCAAATTACTACCCATATCTCTTTTCTTTACATTCATTTTAACAAATGTGTCTTGAAGTATATTAATCACAGTGAAAAAACTTTACTATTAAGGCTGATTTCAACTTGCTCAGCTACTAATCTGGCAACCAGGACACTGTCCCAGGATATTTGGGTTTGAATTCTCCCAGGCTCATGTGGGAACTCAGTACTTCCTGAAAATGTTTTCAGTTGTAAAAAATAAAAAGAAGAAAGGGTTCTGTAAAAAGATGCAGCTGAATTAATTTTCTGTTATTGCAAGTGCATTAGAAAATTCTAGTAATAATATTACAAAAAGCCTGAGCCTTTCAGCATTATTGGACATCCTCTGAAAATACCAGGCCCTTTGGTGATTTACACAGAAGTACTCAAAATTTACTTAGGTACACCTAAGACTGATGCACTTGGCATTGTCAAAACAGTGGCAAATGCGCAGCAATAAACTTTCCATCCTAAAAAATAATGTGGTGCTCATTGGGCTGAGACGCCCATCAGATTAGCAGCTGCTGAGGTGTTCCCAGGCTCGCAGCCTAGAATTTGGATGCCTAGATTCAGTTTCAATCCCATATTAGGGAAATAAAACATACATAGGTTTAGCTACATGTGCTCCAAGAAATAGAGGCCATTCATGGTTCCACTAAAAATGAAGGGAAAGCAGCAAAATTGAAAGTTGATAAATATATTCACACCATATGTTTTAGCAATCTAATTTTACACACCTGTGTCAGCAGCCTAAACTCTGTTCAGTTTCTTGAAAACACTTTCTGGAGGAGTCTTTATGTAGGCTGTTTCTTATGATTATACATGCTCTAACTTCAGTACTTAGATGCAGAATCCTTTTTTCCTGTATAATGGAGACAAATGGCGCCGACAGGAATAGATCAAGGTTTTCAGGCTGTGTCTCTCTAGTTCCCTAGTCACTGGGTTCTATTGTACCTGACGTTTTCTTCATCTACCTCAGGACTGGGGTTTTTTTTTTCTTGCATTTCTGTAAGAACAAGAGGACCTGTGTTGAACAAAATAGTTCTGTGCATGATGGTGGCTATTTACTGAAAAGGAAGTAACTAGAAACACATAATATCTGGTGTTTCTTGCATTTCTTGTGCCCTCCTCCTCACCCACCCTGACTCAATGAAGCCCTCAGCTGTGGAGACAACCCAGCAGGAACAGGAACAGGGACAGGAGCAGGAACAGGGCAGGTCTCTTGTCAGGTGTAGGGGCAGCCTTTGGCAGTTGAAGCTGTTCCCCACCCAACTCTCAAGTGACTGTCCTCCTCCTAGTAAGAACGGCTGCTCTCTTGGGGCAACTGCCTGAAAGACAGGACATAGGGGAACAAAACAGCCCTTTGTTGGGGTCCCAGGCCAAGGAGGACTGCACCCACCACAGGCATCCCTGTCCTCCTGCCAGCCTTAGGAGTCAGGGTGATACTGTGATGAGTGCAATACCAAGGAGAGGAAATAGAATCACAGAATCTTCATGGTTGGAAGGGACCTTTGAGATCATTGAGTCTAACCACAAAAAGAAAAAAAAAAAACACACAAAAAAAACCCCAAAAAAACCAAACCAAACCAAAGCCAAAAAACCCCCCAAAAACCCACAAACAGACACAAACCAACAATCTCGGGCACTAGAGCATGCCCTGAAGTGCCATGTCTACACGTTTCTTAAATACCTCCAGGGATGGCGACTCCACCACCTCCCTGGGCAGGCTGTTCCAGTGCCTGACCACTCTCTCAGTAAAGTAATTCTTCCTAATATCTAATCTAAACCTCCCCTGTCCCCAACTTCAGAACATTCAGACCATAGATACTAGGAAGTTTTATTTTATAACAAGTCAACTTTATTATTATTGACACTTTGCTGTCCTCAATAGATGATTCTGGATTGCAGTAAATTCTCACTCTATTTACATAGTGTGACCCTTTTACGCCACAACAGGATTTTGAGTTTAACACTTGCTGCTGTGGTGGATGGGATTCCAGTGTCCACCATCTAGGAGGTGGGATCAGGTCTAGGCAGCTAATGTAGGTGCCTGTGTGCAGGCTGGGTGTGTAAGTTGCCATTATCAGCAAAGCAATTAAGGAGTATAAATCAGTTTCCTAAACAAAGTGCTCTAAGGCATCTGAGAAAGCCATGTGCACTTGACAGATACAACACAGGACTACCTGTGTCTTTTTGAAGTGACAGTTAAATTCAGGTGAGGTGTCACCAATCCAAGGTTTCTTCCATAAATAGAACCAGGAACTCACAACATCATACTGAAAATTGCCCAATGGTTGGGATACTTTACAATGTGTCCTCTCCTTCATGGATTTTTGGTGGTTATCAAGGATAGTCTTGTATTGCAGCATCTTGCGGCTGTGACACCTAAATCAACTGACTTCTACTGAATCACATATTTCCATGAAGCTGTAAGAATGTAAGTGGATTCAAGACTTGCACCAGTGCATTTGATTTGACTGAAATCAGCTGAAGCATTAATAAAGCTATTTTGTACAGAGGACAGAAACAAGGTGAGACCTTATGTTCGTTTGGCTTCAATAAATTTTCCCTCTTTGCTGTCAAACACACACAAAAAGTTTTCTGTGAAGGAAGTGTAAGTAAAAAATTGTTTTGGAAAAAAAAACAGTGTTATGTTTTATGTGATCAAGGACTTGAGGAGATGAAAAGGCTAAAGAAAATGATTTCTTTATGGTATTGTTTTTGCTCAGAATTCTTTCTTTCTTAGAACCAAAACTAGAAAGACAAAACTGCCTTTAACCTTATTCTTATGAATTATTATTACTAATTTCAAAACCAAACCCATCAAAAATTATGCCAAAATGTTGTATGCTAAATTAGACAGCGTGCTTTAGAGACACAGAGGAATGTGAGAGGTCTAATTTAAAAAAAAAAAAAAAAAAGAATTTTTTTTCAAAATACTCTTTACTATTTTAAGACTTTCAGAATTTCTCTTCTCTATAACAGCTATAGAAGCAGCTAACAGAAGTTAATCATTGGGAAAAAAGTTGTGCCTGCACTCAACTGCACTGCAAAAGTCTTGCATGTGCAAATTGATAATAGTATCAGTACAATTCATATGATATAATACCAGTGACCACAAATATGAGGATAAAAATAATTCTATATAAAAAGAATAAAAAGAGAGGCTGTGTTTGTACTATTTGAGGGTTTATTCATCAGGTTCTTTCATACTGATTACAATTACGTTTTTTAGTTCAAGAATATTTTTCTATGGAAGTGCTGATTGTTGTTATCTCTGTAGATAAATGGACAAGCAGAAATAGAACTACTACAGATACAGATGAAAATAGCTTTTATGTTTTTGTTGCTTTACATGAGATGATCAGTATATTCATGAAGCTGCACATCAGTAAAATATGAAATATGAAATATAAATAAGTTACTGAGTGTTGGCACTGTATACATAGCAGTGTTTAGAAATTAGAAATAGAGTCAGTTATCTAAATCCAGTGTAATTGATTTAGCTCTATTAATTCAGCTGTGTTTATTTGTTACATCAGAGGAACATCTAAAACTGTGCTGACCTTCATGGCTGCACAACAATCTTGAATCACAGGGGGAGTTTGCAGGATTGAGGTAAAACAATGAAAGACAGAATAAGAACAGGGTGGCTAGTCTTCTGTTTTCTATTTGAATGCAATATCAATAAGGCATTGAGGAAAATATATAGTTGTCACACAGAAAGATGGGATAAATTTAATATAAGGAAGTAAGGATAGGATTGACATTTGTACTCCATTGCCTACAGGTGTCTATATGCCTCAGCACGTCCTGTCTGTCTTCCTCCTGCCTCACAGAATGTGATGAGTTTCCTGTGGTTCCTGTAAAATACCTGCGGATGCCATACAAATGTTTTGGATATCATAAGCATCAGAAAGGGCTCTAGGTGATTTAGTCAGCTGAGAAGATTTAAGCAAAATTAAATTACTATGTTTACACAACTGATTCCGCCCGCTCTTAAGATCATGATGGGATTTATTTGCCTGAACAGCAGCACCTAGACTTTTTCTGGGTTATCCCACCTGGCTTCCAACTGTCTCTCCAAAATAACACAAGCTTGCTGTCATTCTGAACCATATCTACCAGCCTGTACAGATGTTTGGAAGTCCTAAGACATGGCAGATGGTACTAAATGTCTGCACATAGGCAAACAAATTGAAACTTTGTTCAGTACAATCAGTGTTTGGGCCCTCAGTGTCATCTGAGACATCATATCTCCATTACCTGCTGGCAAATCTCACACAGGACTTACAGGAAACCCACATATTTTCAGACCAGCATCTCAGTATCAGCAAGGAATACCCTAAGGACTCCTGGAAGGCATTAAATACCTGTGTGTTGAGTAGAAACTTGATACAGTTGTCCATACATAGTATATTGGCAGTGGACGGCAAGGTTTAGGTGGGGGTGGGCTGCAGGGGGGGTCTCTGTAAGAAGAGGCCAAGGGCTGCCCAGCTGCAGCCAATTCCAGCTGTTTCCAGCAAATCTGACACAGCTGAGCCCATCAGCCAAGCTGGTGGTGCCTTGGGGAAAATGTATTAAAGAAAAGGCAAAACACTATGCAGGCAGTGAGTAGTGAGATAAAAAAAATGGTGTGAGAAACAACCATGTGAACACCAAGGTCAGAGAAGAAGGAGGGGAGGGAAGTGCTCTAGATTCCAGAGCAGATATTCCCCTTCAGCCCATGGAGAGGGCTACACCAGAGCAGATATTCACACTGCAGCTTGTGGAGGACCTCACACCAGACCAGGCAGATACTTCCTGAAGGAACTGCCAGCTGTCAAGAGCCTATGCTGGAGCAGGTTCTCCTGAAAAGAACTGCAGCCCATGGAGACAGGCAGGTATTTCACTGCAGCCACTGCAGACTATCACACTGCAGCAGATGTCTGCACTGTGGCCCGTGGAGCAAGTGTAAACTGAAGGACTGCAGGCCTTGTGAAATACCAACAACGGAGAAAGGGAAAACTGGGGAGGAGGAAGGAGCAGCAAGAAGAAACATTTATGACCTGAGCCTCAAATTGCACCAGGGGAGGTTTAGATTGCATGTTAGGAAAGACCTCTTCAAGGAGAGGATTGTCAATCATTGGAAGAAGCCACCCAGGGAAGTGGTTGAGCCACCCTCCCTGGAGATATTTAAAAGATGTGTAGAAGTGGTGCTTAGGGACATGGTTTAGTGGTGGACTTAGCAGTGCTAGGTTAACAGTTGGACTTGATGATCTTAAAGGTCCTTTCCAACCTAAAAAATTCTGTGATTCTACAATAACTTGTGATGTTCCTGTTTTTGTCTCAATTGATTTTTTTCATCTTATTTTCTCCCCTTGTTCTGTTGACCAGGGGGAGTAAGAGAGCAGCTGGGTGAAAGTCTGGCAGCAGAGCCCACTTTCTGTTCAGAGAGAGAGGCTCTTGTGTATACTTCTTGCTGTGGCAACCAGGGTCAGCTGATTTTTTTGTTTAGGCCACGGAGGCGTTGCACCTTTGGGGAGGAGTGGACAGGTCAGGTGACCCAAACTGATCAATAGGGTATTCCATCCCACTTGCCATGCTCAGTATAAAAGCTGAGGGATCAAAAGGGCACATTCATCTTTAAGAGCTGCTTTTTCAGTGGTTCGGTTTTTTTCAATGACGGGTGTCTGATGAGGACCCTGTTAGTTTGTCTACTTTTGGTCCTGATCCTTAATCAAGTTCCGGAATCTGGTTCCCATTTGTCACTGAGTCCAGCCTAGAACTTCCCAAGTGCCTGCTGATGACATCTCCCTGGGAGTTCCATACGGTTTTGTATATATTGTATCTATTTCATTATTTCCTTTTTTATTATTAATATTTCACTAAAGTAGTTTAGTTTTTTCTAAACTCATAAATCTCTTTATCTTTCTCTTCTTCCTCTGGAGCAAGAGGTGGGGGGGAACATCTGTTGTCTTGTTATAGGCCAACCTGGCCCAAACTGCAACACTGGCCACGATCAACCCACCACCCATAGGAATCTGGAAATGTTTTTATCCAACTGTCTTGCATATTAGAGTGTCTCAGTTTGCAATTGCAACAATTAAAGCCTTTTATCTTTGACTATATTAGGCACTTTGATAAGCAGTTCACCTATGAAGACGTACGTTTTGACACCTAAATTTAAGCATCTACAGTATGCAAATGTTACCCCATGCAGCTGACAATGGAGAGATATAATTGCATGTGATCCTCCTTGAAATCAAATTCAGTCAGTACAGAAGGGCAATGTGGATGAGCATAACGAGAATTTAGAAATTCACCAGACTTTGAACAATCCTAGGCTGGTGTCCTAGTGTCTGTTAACTACTCTGCACATGTAGATTCTGAAATGGTATGGCAAAAAAGATAGATAAATGTACATCAATATATATTTTAATAAATAAGACCATTTGTTTTGAAGATTAGATTAGATTTTTTTTTTTAAAACAGTACCAACAGAATTAGGAACAACTCCAATTCCAATATAAGTCTGTAATCAAAACAGACACACTTTCTTCAGAAACTTTCTTCAAGCTGTCAAAATTTAGCTAACGAAAGCTAGCCAAGAGAATACATATTACACTTTGAAGATGTCAAATAAAATCTTTAGAAAAGAAATACTTGTTTTGTAACACATCATGAAGTGATTAGACTCTCTAAATTACTCCTGCTGTATAAAATGCTGCAAAAGAATTCCAGTTAGATCAAAAGATAAGGTGCAAATGTGGACACCATGATTACAGTGATCAGATAAAAGAGACATTTTAAATGGTGCAAGAAAAATAGGATAAGTTCTTGCTCTCATTCCATTTACCCAGAAGAGAAAGTAAGTACTGTCACTATTCAGTTTTATTTTTATTAAAAGTAACATAGAGGTAACTATGCTGTAAAATGCTGAAGCCCTGGTCTGCCATGAAAAAGACATGTTCTTTTAGGACACTGGCTCTACTTCTGACTTGCAGAGCAGGCTCAAACAGCAAAAGCCTGTCTGCTTATAAAGTCTCAGGAGGACTCTGATTAACTTCCCTCTCCTATCTATATTTTGGCATATCATTTCATAAAACTGGAATACTAATTAGCTGATACATTTTTTTCTCATTTTGTTTCCTACCTCTAGCTGGTATCAGCTGTGTACAAATCCCAGATTAGACAATTACAGAGTTAATTTACTCATAGGGAAAATTTCTTTATAATCCCACCAGTTAGAAACTGATTTATGCTTTCAAGTATTTTTATTTTTATATCTGTCCATTTCAGTTATATATGTGAAATATGTGATTTCTCTTGCATAAGGCTTTTTTTACTGATCTGGGGATGTGAATAGGTAAAAAGCTTAATTTATGTTTAAAATTGAAAACAAATTAATAAATATCAGTGTCTCACATTGTCTGGCAAAAATCTATATGTGTTTATGAAGGGTGGATAGATATCCTGGAAAATAATTAAGCTGTTCAGATTCAGTCTGACTAGGATGTTAAATCATTGTTCATCACCAGACTAATATGAGCCCACAGCGAGTTTTCTGTAGCAAAAATATCAAATATGTCATTTTCCTAATAAAAAGAGAAATACTAAGCAGAGAAATGGTATACAGCATTAAGTCATTATTTGAGTACCATATGTCTGTATTTTAAGAAAGCTGTAAAAAATTAAACACAGTTGGGCAGGCCTAAAAATAGAAGCATTATCTTCTTCTCAAAAAGAAGCTTGAAAAAGTTGATATATAATGTGCACTGTATATAGAATAATTAGAGGATCTATTTATAGTACGTAAGATAGACCTCTGTACAATGAGGTTTCTGTTGAAGGTGGAAGGATCTTTTTTAATTTGCAGGGAAAGCATTAGAAAATATAATGGCCTCCAGCTGAAGTAAGCAGAGCTTGTACTAGAAATAAAATGTAAACCTTTCATAGTGAAAGCAATTAATGCTGGAATAGATATCCTAAAGGCATGGGAATTTTTCCATGACTTAAAATCTTTAAAACAATATTGGATGTCTTTCTAGTATGTTTTAGTTTAACAACAAATTACTGGCTGGCTAGGTACCAAAAGGTGTCAAATTAGACATAATCATACCCTGTTGCTTTTAAAATCCTCCATTTCTCCCATTATTTTATGATCTTAATCCAATATCCATTAAATCAGAGTCTTGACACTGTTTTCAGGCTGTTTATGAGCTCTCTGACTTGTGTCCAATACAAGTCTTCATTTTACATTTCATAATGCAATCAAAAAGCATTGGTGCAAAAACAATTCTACGAAAAGATTCAAAAACATTTTTTGCAGGATCCAATGTTTATTAGAAATTACTTCAGATCCAGTCTAGTAGTTCTTTACTATCTAGCTCTTGCTAGTTTTTCTTTAGTAAGATTATAAGCAACTGTATGTGGTTTGGAGAATTGTTACTGGTTTATTTCACTATTTTTTTTTCTTCTGGAAAAAAAAATGGCATTTTGTACTTCAGAAGTTAAATTTAACTTCTTTCTTTCCACACTTTTTGCTCAATTAACTCTGCTGACTTTGAAGGCCCTTTGGATTTGAAGCAGTGAAGTACAGGTTGATTTGGCATGCTACAGCAGAGATCTTTACCTGAGAACCTGCTTCAGGTTGTAGATACGGGAAAAACAGCTAAATGTAAAAGCAATTGTGAGTCTTATGCTCAGAAGTGATAGTAGAAATCCCAAGCCCAGTATTTTTAGCCATAGTTAGGATATAATGTTGTCTCTATGTCATGCACTAAATTTACTTTTTATGTTCTTTCTCTGTGTTAGGAAGTCATAGAAATAACATCCTGTTAAAAGTTATGAAGCAGTTAATATTTCAAAGACTACATCTCTGAAAATTTAACTGAGTCTTTTATGTCTCACATTTTCAAACTTTTTACTGTCATCACCAAAGTGAGAAGTGGATTTACTTAAAATCTGAGATTATAATAGATTCCTGGCTCCAGATTCTCAGGCTGGCTGCAATAGTCCTACGTATAACATTACAATATTTATGACTTAATCTTGCTCTGAGAAATAATTGCAGTACGTGCACTCCAAGAAACACCACATCTGCATTTATTGAAACTATCAGATATATATTTTTTAGATCAATGACCATTCTATCCATTGCATTACTTTTTAAAAATAATGCAAACAAAATGTGTCTGAAGTGGTTGACCAAGAACCAGTTACAGACTCCCTTATGATGGGATGTATCAAGCTTACTTTCCAAGCCAATGTTAGAGCAATTGCCAGATGCATGCCAGCTTCTAGTTATACAAAAAGACAACATGGTACTGATGGAAGGGAAATCCTGACAGCACAAAAAAGACTGCTGTAACGTAAACCAGGAACACATTGCAAACACTTTTGCTCCATTTGGATGCAGCTTTTAACAGCAGTATCGTGCAGACTCTTGACTGTGCTCGCATAGTACCTACATAATTTTTAGTACTGAATTTACTAGAATCAGGTTTGAATTCAAAAGCTATGACTACATTGCTAAATAGAAAAAAAGGCCCCAAAGTCAAGAGGTGAAGCCTGGTTGGCATCCATACTGCTGAAGATTTATGTTGGAATAACCAAGCTGGAGAGGCTCAATTAAGCAGAGTGGGCAACCAGACTCCAGAGTTAATTGCTATTAAGATAACAATTAAGTAGAGTAGGCAGTCAGGCTCCAGAGCTTCTTGATATTCTTTTATTTAGTAGTAAGGATGTAGTGAGAGTACCTGTTTTTCAGTGTTTGAATTATCCTGAGAATTCAAAATACAGATAAGGTGGAATTTTGTTCAAAGAGCAACTTTCTATGGGGAGAGGAAGACAGCAGTCTAGCATAGCTGCAGACTAGAAACAGAGTTAATGTTACTTCTGCTACTGACTGTATATCCTTAGGCAAATCACTTAACTTTTCTGTGTATTAATGTACCATCCACAAAGAGGATTAGTAGTTACTTTCCAGAGATGCAGTGAGTCCTAGTTTTCTGGGACTTTTTGTTTTTGAAAATTAATATAAGGATGACACTGTATGAATGAGAAGTCTTGTTATGACTCCTTATAAATTGTTAGCATGGATCTAACTTAGAAACCTAATTGTGACTGATAGTTGGTACTACAATATGTCATATCTTTTTATTATTCTGTAAAAATGAGAAAATAATTTCTTTATCTTATTACAGTTTAATAGTCTCAGAATCATTTCCTTACATAAATTCTACCCCACAATTAAACTAAACAGAAACATAAATCTGATGCAACATCATTCATAAAGGAATAAGTTTTTAGGATGGCTTTAACTTGTCTTCTGTGAATAACTGGATTCAGTCATAGCATGTCCAGGTTAACTTTGTATTTCAGCTACATTAAACTGCAAAGTAGCTGTACTCTTAATAACTGCAGATCATTTTTTTTGAAAACTGCTGCTTGCTACATTGAACCAAATTCTCCCCTTTGGAGAGAATATGCAAAAATAGGAATAATCCTACTTGCATTATAACATGTAGAGGCAGAGAATGGGTTCCAATGCATTGAACTGAGGCAGTGAAGTTATTTTTAAATTTTAGGTTCCCTTTTTGCCTAACTGCAGAAGTTTCAGATATGATCAAAGGGCATATGGGAGTTGTCTTTAAAAATTTGTAGGGGAAGATTCATTTTAACTAAATCTAAGCAAATAGCTGTAGTCCTACTGGATTTTTTTAAAAGGCATCTGTTTCCATCCGTTGGCTATGCTGCATCCACACAATCCTGTTACACTGCCAAAGAGCTTTATGAAAATAAATCCCATCTTCTGCTATTTATAGTAGTTGGAGTCCCCTTCAGGGCTTCATCTGCAAGTGCTACATGAAGACCAGGAGGGAGACAAGATGTATTGCAGGGTTCTGTAGTGCATACTCGCACAATCACAAGAACTAAACCTGGTCGCTTACACTGATTCATAAGGGTTTGTAAAGTGTGAGAATGTGTGGGGAGGTCTGTATTATCTGATCAATGACCTTGTCAAATTGGGATGATAAGGAAAGGGGGGAGGCAACAACCAAAATGGTGTATTTCCCACTCTGGAAGAAACAGAGAAAGTGTGGACAAAAGAAGACTTCCCCTTGGTTGAGGAAGACCAAGTTAGGGAGCAGTTAAGTACACTGGATATCCACAAGTCCATGAGTCCTGATGGCATGCACCCGCCAGTGCTGAGGAAGCTGGCAGAAGTCATTGCTGGGCCACTCTCCATCATCTTTGAAAGGTCCTGGAGAACAGGCAAGGTGCCTGAGGGCTGGAGGAAAGCCAATGTCACTCCATTCTTCAAAAAGGGCAAGAAGGAGGACTCGGGAAACTACAGGCTGGTCAGCCTCATCTCCATCTCTGGAAAGATGATGGAACGACTCGTTCTGGGCATCATCTCAAAGCATCTGGAGGAAAAGAAAGCTATCAGAAGTAGTCAACACGGATTCACCAAGGGGAGATCATGTCTGACTAACAGCCTTCTACAACAGCATGACTGGATGGATAGATGAGGGGAGGGCAGTGGATGTTGTCTACCTTGACTTCAGCAAGACTTTTGACACAGTCTCCCACAGCATCCTTATAGGTAAGCTTAGGAAGTGTGGGTTAGATGAATGGACAGTGAGGTGGATTGAAAACTGGCTGAAAGACAGAGCTCAGAGGGTTGTTATTAGGGGCACAGAATCTAGTTGGAAGTCCATATCAAGTGGAGTGTCCCAGGGGTCAGTACTGGGTCCAGTCCTCTTCAATGTATTCATCAATGACCTCGATGAAGGGATGGAATGTACCCTAGAAAGTTTGCTGACAATACAAAACTGGGAAGGGTGGCTGACACACCGGAGGGCTGTGCCACCATACAGCAAGACCTGGATAGACTGGAGAGTTGTGCAGAGAGAAACCTGATGAAATTCAACAAGGGGAAGCATAGGGTGCTGCACCTGGGGAGGAGTAACCCCATGCACCAGTACCGGTTGGGGGCTGACCTGCTGGAAGGCAGCTCTGCAGAGAGAGACCTGGGAGTCCTGGTGGACAACAGGTTGACCGTGAGCCAGCAATGTGCCCTTGTGGCCAAGAAGGCCAATGGCATCCTGGGGTGCATCAGGAAGAGTGTGGCCAGCAGATTGAGGAAGATTATCATCCCCCTCTACTCTACACTCGTGAGGCCACATCTAGAGTACTGTGTCCAGTTCTGGGCTCCCCAGTTCAAGAAGGACAGGCAACTGCTGGAGAGGGTACAGCAGAGGACTACAAAGATGATTAGGGGCCTGGAGCATCTCTCCTGTGAGGAAAGGCTGAGGGACTTGGGTCTTTTTAGTCTGGAGAAGAGAAGGCCGAGGGGGGGGATCTGAACAACACCCATAAATACTTAAAGGGTGAGTGTCAAGAGGAAGGGGCCAGTCTTTTTTCAGTGGTGCCCAGTGACAGGACAAGAGGAAATGGGCACAAACTTGTACATAAGAAGTTCCATCTAAACATGAGGAGGAACTTCTTTACTTTGCGGGTGGCAGAGCACTGTAACAGGTTCCCCAGAGAGTTGGTGTCGTCTCTGCCTCTGGAGATGTTCAAAACCCTCTTGGACACGTTCCTGTGCAACCTGCTCTAGGATGGCCTGCTTTGGAAGGGGGGGTTGGATTAGATGATCTCCAGAGGTCCCTTCCAACCCCATATCATTCTGTGATTCTTTATGTCCAGTCTTATTAAATCTGTTCTTAATTATGTCTCTGTGTAATCTCCCTCTCTATCCAATGTGTGTGAGTGCTGCAAGGACTCAATGCCAGCTACTGGCATGACCAGTTAGTGGATTTAGTGCCAGCTGCTAGAGTCACATCAGGGATGTAGGTGTCCCCAGTTGCTGGTGCCAGCAACTGGAATGAGTGAGTGCCTCACTGCCAGTTGCTGGAGTGAGTGGATTCTCAGCCTTAGCCACTGGGATGGGAATGGTGTGTACACTGAAAACCAGCTACTGGGGGGGCTGGGGATTATTGAGGCAAGGGAGAAGCTCAGTGCTGGTGGCTGGAGTGGGGACTGCAGGTCACATCTTGTGTGCCTAGTGCTGTCTGCTGGGGGCCAGTGTTTGTATCTTCCCCAAACCGATGTGCATGGGGTGGGAGAGCTGGGGGTGTGTGTGGGGGTGGTGTTGATTTTCTGTGTGTGTTTTCTGGCAAACCTCAAGCTGGATGAGCCAGCAAGTAGGATGCCTAGGCTCGGCAGGGTTATCAAGTAGGCAGAGGGGTTGCACCAGTGCTCAGAGATCCATGAATGTGTGTATGCTTGTGAACCTGGAGAGTGTTGTGTGTGTGCTGCACTAGTGACCTTCTGCCTCTGCCAGTCCAAGAGGCTGTCTAGGCTCTTATCTGATGTGAGTCCTGTAAGTCTTCTAAATTTGAGACATAGATTTGACAGATGGACCACCCAGTGGATAAGCAATTGGCTGGATGGTCACACTCAAAGAGTTGAGGTCAATGGCTAAATGTCCAACTGGAGGCCAGTGACGAGTGGTGTTCCTTAAGGGTCAGTATTGGGACCAGTGCTGTTCAACATCTTTGTCAGTGATATGGACAGTGGGATTGAATGCATCCTTAGCAAGTTTAAGAACACCACCAAGCTGTGTGGTGCGGTTGACACACTGGAGGGAAGGGATGCCATCCAGAGGGACCTGGGCAGGCTTGAGAGGTGGGCTTGTGCAAACCTCATGAAGTTCAACCAGGCCAAGTGCAAGGGTGCCGTGGTTTAAGCCCAGCCAGCAACTAGGACCATGCAGCCACTCACTCACTTCTTCCCACCCCCCCCCCCGCCCCAAGTAGTATGGGGAAAAGAATCGGGGAAAAATAAGGAAAACCCTTGGGTTGGCTTAAAAGCAGTTTAATAAGTAAAGCAAAAGCCATGCACGCAAGCAAAACAAAACAAGGAATTCATTCACTGCTTCCCATTGGCAGGCAGGTGTTCAGCCATCTCCAGGAAAGCATGACTCCATCACACATGATGGTTACTTAGGAAGACAAAATGCTGTAACTCCGAACGTTCCTCCCTTTCTTCTTCCCCCAACTTTATATACTGAGCATGACATCACTTTATGGAATATTCCTTTGGTCAATTGGGGTCAGCTGTCCAGGCTGTGTCTCCTCCTGACTTTTTGTGCACTCCCAGCCTACTCACTGGTGGGGCAGTACAAGGAGCCAAAAAGGCCTTGAAGGAGGGGAAAAGGAGATAAAAAAACACTCGTAGGTTGAGATAAAGATGCTTTAATAGAAACAATAACAGAAAATGAAAAATAACAATAATAATAGTATTATTACTATATATTATACATAATACAATATATAATATAGTATATAATTATATATAATTACAATTATTATAATAGTTATTATAACAAAAGTAACAATAATAATAACAATAATGGTCACTTTCACCACCCAGTGATTGGCACCGTACCAAGCAGTGATCACAGACTGCTGCCCCCCGGCCAACCTCCATTTACATGCTGAGTATGATGTCTATGGTATGGAATATTTCATTGGCCATTCCATCATTCTGTCTATTCTTCTATGGGAAGCTGAGAAAAATTCTTGAATAGTGTAAACATCACTTAGCAAGGACTTAAAACAGTGGGTATTATTGACATTCCTTTCACAGCAATCACTAGAAAGAAAATTAACTCTTTCCCAGCTGAAACCAGGGCAATCCCTTAACACCCATTACAGTACACTGCACTTTAAAGAGAGTCAAAGAAATTGATGAAAGTTTTTAAATTATCTAAAAGAACTAACCCTGAAAATTTGGCAGAATAATAGGGTATATAACTGTTGAAATAAAAAAATCAGAACATAATCCTGATCAGTATTTTCCAAGCGAGGAAATAATCCACTGCATAATGAAGTTTATGGAAATCAGACACAGCTTTGTCATTATCAATTTGAAATCCAAAATAATCCAGGAAAGGAAAAAAGATATGGAGAGCTTAAAGTATTATTCAGCAGCATAAACATAGGAACGTAATGCAGTTTTAGGTACTTTAAGGTATCCCAACTCACTTCCCTTTGCCACTCCAGAAGACCTAATCTTCTGCAAAGATTTCAGGTGGTTTTATCAACTTTATGATGATGTCTTGGGACTCCTGGGTGGACTAAAACGAGAAAACCAGGATATTATGTTTAGGAAACTATATGCAATCATCAAAGTCTGAGTCTGTAGAGAACACCAAATAACATTGCCTCGACTGCAGTAGTAGATGAAAAACTGTCCAGTCAGAAAGAGAAGCAATATTTCCCAAGCACCAGCAGGGCGTGAGTAGCATGGGCAAACAGGAGGATGGCAGGAATGCTTACTTTAAAGGATTTCTTAATAGCAATAATTTATAACACTGCAGCAGAAAATGAATGGAACAGTAGCTCTAAACATACAAACTATTATTTAAATTTGTGTTGAATTTGCAATCAGCTTTACAAGTCAGTTCAATGCCAAATAAGTGATACTAAAAATTGAATAAAAATGTAGAAGTTTATAGAAACACAGGAAAAATCCATGAAACGTGCGAATTTTGGAGTTGACCTCATATCTGCCAAGAAAACAAAACTGTATGATTGTACTAGCAACTAACTGGAAATTTGCATCACTATTCGGGGTAAAAACCTAAAAGCGTCCACTACTAAATTAATAGTTTTGAAAACAATAAATCCAAAGAGGGAATGGATTAAATGTATTTAGAAAAAATAAAGCATGTCTTTCAGGAAAATAAGAGCAAGGTCTTAAGAAAGTTGAGAACAGAAATAGCAGCATTACAGAGGACTTGCAAACGTGCATTAAGAAAAGTTCCTTTAGATCTGTGTTGGTATGGGAGTCAGAGAGAGGTATCTCCAAAGTAGATTCACTCTATTATGTTATTGATGCTGCTGTCGTCTAAGTAGAAAATATTTTGATCTTGAGGGGGAGAAAAGATTTAAAGAACTAAAACTGCTAGAGTAAAGAAAGTAATCAAGAATGTAATTTATTTTGGAGAAGAAAGATAACTTGGCAGAACACTTAACACAATGAAACAGAGGAACTCAAGTAGCTGGGAAATCAGGCTACATGTACCCAGAACTAAAGGTTTGCTCTCTGCTATATCAAAAGAGATCCATTCCTCAGCTGCTTCTCCCTGAATTTCTGTGGGATTTTGGTGAGCCAGCTTGGTGTGAGTACATGAAGATGATTTATTTTTTTCCAGATCTGGTACCTATACATCAGTGAGTTGAAAGCAATTTGTTATGTTATGCATCAGCTCATGTTATGTTAAGTTAGTACTCAAATGCTACATGAAAAAAGATTTGTCAGACTCTTTGCCTGACTGATCAGCTTTCTACGCTAGCCAGAGTCATCACTTTTTTGAGGACAGTCTTTATTCACTAAAAGGTGTCTGGTTTCTTTTAAATTGGAGAAAGAGACTGTTTTCAGACATTTTTCTTTGTAAATTTGTATTAGCGTTTCTATTTCCTAACACATAAATCCAGCACAATGTATTATAGTCAGCAATCTCAGCTACCTACAGGAAGAATTTTTTATGGCTAAAGGTCTTTTGAATTTCAACTTCTGAATATGGCATTGCTGTTTTAAATCAGCATAAGTCTTTTCCTAATTAAATGTATGCCCACTGTTATTGTGTAAGCATAGTTTCCAAATCCTGCTAGGCCCATCTTTTTCAGATCACTGATGTGTGTGATCGTATGATCAGGTGTGATCATACGAAGTTAAATCTTTCATTACTAGTTCTTTGCATATAAAATAGAAACACATTATAAAAAGCATACAAAAAAGATGGTGTCTGCTTCTTTTAAGAAGGTTATAATGCATTTCAATAATACTTTAATCTAGTGATCTGTATTCCTGTTCAAATGTTAAAGTTGTACATATATAGCTTACTGACACTGTTCCTGATATTAAAACAGGCTCAGACTTGGTAAAACTAATTTTACTATGACAGCTTTAGAATCTGATTGTGTTTTTGTTTTGTTAACTATGCTTAGTCAATCTAGTAGAATATTTTTTTATCTCTTTTTTTAGAATTTCACAAATGGGTTTTCTTAGTGTAATGCAGAGGTTCTTTCCTATGCTCTCTATGGAATTAAGGAAATGGAGTTTTGTCCCCCAGATGTCATCCAGGATCACATAAGTGAATTAGAGTTCAGTCAAAATTCTACTGCATCGCAAAATATAGCAGCACAAACATTTTATAGTAGAGTTCTATATTTAACAGAATAATCTGCTGTACCACAGGCTACTCACTCTCACTTTTGTCCCTGGAAAATAATGCAGCAAGACTTTGTGGAAGCCATTTTGTAGCACATGAATGGGAAGAAGGTGATTGGGAATATCCAGCATGGATTTATCGTCATGCACAACGAGCCTGATTGCCTTCTGTGATGAAGTGTCTAGATCTGTGCATGAGGGAAGAGCAACATAATTTTTCTATTTTAACTCTAGCAAGCCTTTCGTCATGGTCTCTCACACCATCCTTACATCCAATTTGTCCAGGTGGATGGCCTACCAGATGGGTGAAAAACTGTCTGTATTATCAGGTTCAAAGGATAGAGGTCACTGGAGGCTGGTTACAAATGGAGTTTCTTGGTGTCCTATACTGGCACATATCTTGTTTAGTTCCTGTTTGTGAAGGGGCTGGAGGAGAAGACAGGAAGCATCAACATCAGATTTGTGGATGATGGCATTCTGGAAGTGCAGCTGACTGCCATCCAGAGTGACCTAGACAGAGGAATGGGCCATGGGAACCTTTTGAAATTCAACAAGGACAAAGGCAAATTGAAGAAAGTTATGCAATGTTTGGGCTGGGAACTCAATGCCTGGGACTCAGGTCTGCAGAAAAGTATTTTCTGCAGAGAAAAAACACTGCCACTGTTCAGGCCCCACCTCAAGTACTGTGTCCAGTTTTGGGCCCCTTACCACAAAAAAGACGTTGAGGTGCTGGAGCAGGTCCAGAGAAGGGCAGCAAAGCTGGTGAGGGGTCTGGAGAATAAGTCTTATGAGGAGAGGCTGAGGCAGATGGGATTGTTCAGCCTAGAGAAAAGGAGGCTGGGGGGGGACCTTATTGCTCTCTACAACTACCTGAAAGGAGGTTATAGAGAGGTGGGGGTAGGCCCAGAGAAGTGGTTGAGGCACCATCCCTGGACGTATTCAAAAGACAGGTAGACATAGTGCTTAGTGACATGGTTTAGTGATGGTTTTTTTATCAGAGTTAGGTTGATGGTTGGACTAGTTGATTGCAAAGGTCCTTTCCAACCTAGACAATTCTATGATTCTACTTAGAAGCTCCTGGGGACAGCAGGCTCAAAGAAGGTCAGCAGTGAGGCCTGGCAGCAATGAAGGCTAGCAACATTTGCTGTTGTATTAACAAGAGCACAGCCAGTTGATCAGTGATTATCCCCTCCTACTCGGCAGTCATCAAACCATATCTTTATCCGGTTCTGAGGTTTGCAATACATGAAATACATTGACAAAGTGGGCAGTTCCAGAGGAGGCCACCAGGATGGTCAGGGCTGGAGCACTTGCCCTGTGAGGAATGGTTGAGAGCCTGGGGTTTGTTCAATCTGGGGAAGAGAAGGCCATGGGGGCACCCATAATCCACATTGTACATATGGATATATCTTGCGCTAGTGGACCTTCACCTTGATGAGCCAGAAAGGAATAGGATAAGGCTATTCTGCTATTTTTGGTTGTGTAGTGTAGACATTAAAGCAGTTTCAGTTTGCGCGTGAGCCTGTTCTATGCTTCAGTCAAGGAAACTGTTTTGGCCTGTGCTTGGAGTTAAACATCAGAGACATTTCAGAAAAGTCACTTCTGTAAAATTATTTTCAGAGAAATACAATTTTTAAAGTTTGGATTAAGAAAAAAACCATTTTGTATATTTTAATATATAGTTTTTTTAAAAAGTTAACATTTTGTTAAATGTTTGAAAATGTTTTTACTATAGGAACATGTCTGTATTACATATTAATTTAAACCTTCAGAAAAAAAGTTACCAGACAAGACAAGTCAATTCATCTCAGTTATG